>NW_027362764.1:762292435-762297435 GCF_046119375.1 Phyllobates terribilis
GCCCCTATGTACAAGAATATAACTACTATAATACTGCTCCTATATACAAGAATATAACTACTATAATACTGCCCCCTATGTACCAGAATATAACTACTATAATACTGCCCCTATGTACAAGAATATAACTACTATAATACTGCTCCTATGTACAGGAATATAACTACTATAATACTGTCCCCTATGTACAAGAATATAACTACTATAATACTGCTCCTATGTACAAGAATATAACTACTATAATACTGCTCCTATGTACAAGAATATAACTACTATAACATTGCCCCTATGTACAAGAATATAACTACTATAATACTGTTCCTATGTACAGGAATATAACTACTATAATACTGTCCCCTATGTACAAGAATATAACTACTATAATACTGCCCCTATGTACAAGAATATAACTACTATAATACTGCTCCTATGTACAAGAATATAACTACTATAATACTGCCTCCTATGTACAAGACTATAACTACTATAATACTGCCTCCTATATACTGGAATATCACTACTATAATACTGCCCCTATGTACAAGAATATAACTACTATAATACTGCCCTTATGTACAAGAATATCACTACTATAATACTGCCCCTATGTACAAGAATATAACTTCTATAATACTGCTCCTATGTACAAGAATATAGCTACTATAATACTGCCTCCTATGTACAAGAATATAACTACTATAATACTGCCTCCTATATACTGGAATATCACTACTATAATACTGCTCCCTATGCACAAGAATATAACTACTATAATACTGCCCCCTATGTACAAGAATATAACTACTATAATACTGCCCCCTATGTACAAGAATATAACTACTATAATACTGCCCTTATGTACAAGAATATAACTACTATAATACTGCCCCTATGTACAAGAATATAACTACTATAATACTGCTCCTATATACAAGAATATAACTACTATAATACTGCCCCCTATGTACCAGAATATAACTACTATAATACTGCCCCTATGTACAAGAATATAACTACTATAATACTGCTCCTATGTACAAGAATATAACTACTATAATACTGCCCCCTATGTACAAGAATATAACTACTATAATACTGCCCCCTATGTATAAGAATATAACTTCTATAATACTGCTCCTATATACAAGAATATAACTACTATAATACTGCCCCCTATGTACAAGAATATAACTACTATAATACTGCCCCCTATGTACAAGAATATAACTACTATAATACTGCCCCTATGTACAAGAATATAACTACTATAATACTGCCCCTATGTACAAGAATATAACTAGTATAATACTGCTCCTATGTATAAGAATATAACTACTATAATACTGCCCCCTATGTACAAGAATATAACTACTATAATACTGCCCCTATGTACAAGAATATAACTACTATAATACTGCTCCCTATGTACAAGAATATAACTACTATAATACAGCTCCCTATGTACAAGAATATAACTACTATAATACTGCCCCTATGTACTAGAATATAACTACTATAATACTGCCCCTATGTACAAGAATATAACTACTATAATACTGCTCCTATGTACAAGAATATAACTACTATAATACTGCTCCCTATGTACAAGAATATAACTACTATAATACTGCTCCCTATGTACAAGAATATAACTACTATAATACTGCTCCTATGTACAAGAATATAACTACTATAATACTGCCCCCTATGTACAAGAATATAACTACTATAATACTGCTCCCTATGTACAAGAATATAACTACTATAATACTGCTCCTATATAGAAGAATATAACTACTATAATACTGCCCCCTATGTACCAGAATATAACTACTATAATACTGCCCCTATGTACAAGAATATAACTACTATAATACTGCTCCTATGTACAAGAATATAACTACTATAATACTGCCCTCTATGTACAAGAATATAACTACTATAATACTGCGCCCTATGTACAAGAATATAACTACTATAATACTGCTCCTATATAGAAGAATATAACTACTATAATACTGCCCCTATGTACAAGAATATAACTAGTATAATACTGCTCCTATGTATAAGAATATAACTACTATAATACTGCCCCTATGTACAAGAATATAACTACTATAATACTGCCCCTATGTACAAGAATATAACTACTATAATACTGCCCCTATGTACAAGAATATAACTACTATAATACTGCTCCTATGTACAAGAATATAACTACTATAATACTGCCCCTATGTACAAGAATATAACTACTATAATACTGCCCCTACGTACAAGAATATAACTACTATAATACTGCCCCTATGTACAAGAATATAACTACTATAATACTGCCCCTATGTACAAGAATATAACTACTATAATACTGCTCCCTATGTACAAGAATATAACTACTATAATACTGCTCCTATGTACAAGAATATAACTACTATAATACTGCTCCTATGTACAAGAATATAACTACTATAATACTGCCCCTATGTACTAGAATATAACTACTATAATACTGCCCCTATGTACAAGAATATAACTACTATAATACTGCTCCTATGTACAAGAATATAACTACTATAATACTGCTCCCTATGTACAAGAATATAACTACTATAATACTGCTCCCTATGTACAAGAATATAACTACTATAATACTGCTCCTATGTACAAGAATATAACTACTATAATACTGCCCCCTATGTACAAGAATATAACTACTATAATACTGCTCCCTATGTACAAGAATATAACTACTATAATACTGCTCCTATATAGAAGAATATAACTACTATAATACTGCCCCCTATGTACCAGAATATAACTACTATAATACTGCCCCTATGTACAAGAATATAACTACTATAATACTGCTCCTATGTACAAGAATATAACTACTATAATACTGCCCTCTATGTACAAGAATATAACTACTATAATACTGCGCCCTATGTACAAGAATATAACTACTATAATACTGCTCCTATATAGAAGAATATAACTACTATAATACTGCCCCTATGTACAAGAATATAACTAGTATAATACTGCTCCTATGTATAAGAATATAACTACTATAATACTGCCCCTATGTACAAGAATATAACTACTATAATACTGCCCCTATGTACAAGAATATAACTACTATAATACTGCCCCTATGTACAAGAATATAACTACTATAATACTGCTCCTATGTACAAGAATATAACTACTATAATACTGCCCCTATGTACAAGAATATAACTACTATAATACTGCCCCTACGTACAAGAATATAACTACTATAATACTGCCCCTATGTACAAGAATATAACTACTATAATACTGCCCCTATGTACAAGAATATAACTACTATAATACTGCTCCCTATGTACAAGAATATAACTACTATAATACTGCTCCTATGTACAAGAATATAACTACTATAATACTGCTCCTATGTACAAGAATATAACTACTATAATACTGCTCCCTATGTACAAGAATATAACTACTATAATACTGCCCCTATGTACAAGAATATAACTACTATAATACTGCCCCTATGTACAAGAATATAACTACTATAATACTGCTCCCTATGTACAAGAATATAACTACTATAATACTGCTCCTATGTACAAGAATATAACTACTATAATACTGCTCCTATGTACAGGAATATAACTACTATAATATTGCTCCCTATGTACAAGAATATAACTACTATAATACTGCTCCCTATGTACAAGAATATAACTACTATAATACTGCTCCCTATGTACAAGAATATAACTACTATAATACTGCTCCTATGTACAAGAATATAACTACTATAATACTGCCCCTATGTACAAGAATATAACTACTATAATACTGCCCCATGTACAAGAATATAACTACTATAATACTGCCCCCTATGTACTAGAATATAACTACTATAATACTGCCCCCTATGTACAAGAATATAAATACTATAATACTGCTCCTATGTACAAGAATATAAATACTATAATACTGCCCCTATGTACAAGAATATAACTACTATAATACTGCTCTCTACGTACAAGAATATAACTACTATAATACTGCTCCTATGTACAAGAATATAACTACTATAATACTGCTCCTATGTACAAGAATATAACTACTATAATACTGCCCCTATGTACAAGAATATAACTACTATAATACTTCCCCCTATGTACAAGAATATAACTACTATAATACTGCTCCTATGTACAAGAATATATCTACTATAATACTGCCCCCTATGTACAAGAATATAACTACTATAATACTGCTCCTATGTACAAGAATATAACTACTATAATACTGCTCCTATGTACAAGAATATAACTACTATAATACTGCCCCTAAGTACAAGAATATAACTACTATAATACTGACCCTATGTACAGGAATATAACTACTATAATACTGCTCCTATGTACAAGAATATAACTACTATAATACTGCCCCCTATGTACAAGAATATAACTACTATAATACTGCCCCTATTTACAAGAATATAACTACTATAATACTGCTCCTATGTACAAGAATATAACTACTATAATACTGCCCCCTATGTACTAGAATATAACTACTATAATACTGCCCCCTATGTACAAGAATATAACTACTATAATACTGCTCCTATGTACAAGAATATAACTACTATAATACTGCCCCTATGTACAAGAATATAACTACTATAATGCTGACCCTATGTACAGGAATATAACTACTATAATACTGCTCCTATGTACAAGAATATAACAACTATAATACTGCTCCTATGTACAAGAATATAACTACTATAATACTGCCCCCTATGTACTAGAATATAACTACTATAATACTGCCCCCTATGTACTAGAATATAACTAATTAAAAAAAAAAGATATAACTTTTTCTATGATTAAAAAGTAATAATAATTTCTTGACTCTCTTCTCCTCCACCGGTATTAGATATTGTTATGGGCGAGAACAGGAAATTAAAATTGATATTATTACCAGGA